>NC_057419.1:114323169-114347343 GCF_019320065.1 Cervus canadensis
TAGAGCTGCTGGTAGTAGTCTCTTATGATCCTTTGTTTTTCAGTGTTGTCTGTTGTGATCTCTCCATTTTCATTTCTAATTTTGTTAATTTGGTTTTTCTCTCTTTGTTTCTTAATGAGTCTTGCTAATGGTTTGTCAATTTTGTTTATTTTTTCAAAAAACCAGCTTTTAGCTTTGTTGATTTTTGCTATGGTCTCTTTAGTTTCTTTTTGCATTTATTTCTGCCCTAATTTTTAAGATTTCTTTCCTTCTGCTAACCCTGGGGTTCTTCATTTCTTCCTTCTCTAATTGCTTTAGGTGTAGAGTTAGGTTATTTTTTTGGTTTTTTCTTGTTTCTTGATATAAGCCTGTAATGCTATGAACCTTCCCCTAAGCACTGCTTTTACAGTGTCCCATAGGTTTTGGGTTGTTGTGTTTTCATTTTCATTCATTTCTATACATATTTTGATTTCTTTTTTGATTTCTTCTATGATTTGTTGGTTATTCAGAAGCGTGTTACTTAGCCTCCATATGTTTGAAGTTTTAACAATTTTTTTCCTGTAATTGAGATCTAATCTTACTGCACTGTGGTCAGAAAAGATGACTGGAATGGTTTCAATTTTTTTGAATTTTCCAAGACCAGATTTATGGCCCAGGATGTGATCTATTCTGGAGAATGTTCCGTGTGGAGAAGACTCTTGAGTGTCCCTTGGACTGCAAGGAGATCCAACCAGTCAATCCTAAAGGAAATCAGTCCTGAATATTCATTGGAAGGACTGATGGTGAAGCTGAAACTCCAGTCATTTGGTCACCTGATGTGAAGAACTGACTCATTGGAAAAGAGCCTGATGTTCAGAAAGATTGAAGCCAGGAGAAGGCTATGACAGAGGATGAGATGGTTGGATGGCATCACCCACTCAATGGACATGAATTGAGCAAACTCCAGGAGCTGATGATGGACAGGGAAGCCTGGCATGCCAAGTCCTGGCACAAAGATTTGGACATGACTGAGTGACTGAGCTGAACTGAGCTGAGCACAAGTGTGATAACATTGCAGGTAGGGCTGTTGATTTGGAGGAATTCCGATATCATCTATACCATGGAAACTTTGGACCTCAGAGGATAAAGGCACTTACAGTAAATGCTGACACACATGCCCCTCTTCCCCCATGATGGGTGGCAAATAGCAGGGGAGTTTGTCCCAGTAGCACCTCTCTACCTTTGTAAGTGCCCTGAATGGAAGTATCTCCTTTGACCTTTTTTTTTTTTTTTTTTTGGCTGCCCTGCAGGGCATGTGGGATCTTAGTTTTGCCCGATCAAAGATCGACCCTGCGACCCCTGCATTGGAAGCTCAGAGTCTTAACCACTGAACTGCCAGGGGAGTCCCTCTGCTAACTCTTTGTGAGCATTTATAGTACAGTACAAGCCATTTAACACACCGGTTTCCTTGTACATTTTCACATCAGTAGATTGAATTGGCACATAATGCTCTAATCGCAAGATCACTTGAGCTGTTTTCCTTCACCGAGAGTTTTACTCAAGCTCTACCAGTTGAGTTCAGGCTCTTTTTGTTCCCCTGGGGGAACACAGACCAAGTTGTTTAGCACCTGCACTTCCGCAGTTGTAACCGCAGCTCCGGGCAGCTCCGGGCAGCTCCTGGCATGGGTGGAAGGAAGATGGGGAGGGAAGTGGACTGGAGGAGGCCAGCCTTTTTCTTTGTCTCCTAGCACTAGGAGTAGCTTCCCTCCACCCCTAGTACCTTCCAGAGTGCTCTGCTCCGGGAGTCTTCCCTTCTGCCTCTCCACTCGCCACAGCTCTACCCTGGAGACCGCAAGGCCATTGGCCCTGTGTGTGCCCAGTGGCTTCTCCTGCCAAAGGATTGTGTATGATGGTGGCTTGGATGTTCATTGTCAACAGTCATAAAGTTTGAGCCCCTCCCCCTGCACCTCCCCTGTGCACTCTTTTTTTGTTCTTTAAAGCACCTGGAATCTGGGTAGAGGAGGAGGGAGGCTTCACAGGGTGTGAAGGGAGAGAAGCTCTGCACCAGCAAGCAGGGCTTTCCATTTACTTTCAATTTTGATGGAACTTTACTTTCAATATTTCTCCCACTCGGGTTCAGCTATTGAATCTCTCATGTTTTTCATGACCTAAACCAGTACATCTTCGTTTCTGATACTGTTTATTTCAGCTTAGGAGACCCCTTGACTCAGCAACCATATTTCCTTTAACTAGGGATCCAGGGCTGTCCCATTGTCATGATAATGTCTGGTTCAGGATAAAGACCCTTCCTCTGCCCTCCCACAGGAGAGGGATCAAGAACTAAGATAGGAAACTTGTAGAAAAAGAGATTAGACTGGTGGGGGGAGAGAGCATTGGAGCAATGTGGTCAAAAAGTAAAACTTGCAGTTATAAGATAAACGTTAGGGATGTAATATACAACATGATAGTATAATTGACACTGCTGTATACTCTTCATATATAGTCCATGACTTTGCAAAAAGTCGGACAAGACTGAGCGACTTTCACTTCACTTATACACTTTATGAAGGTTGTTAGAGAGCAAATCCTAAGGCGTTCTCATCACAAGGAAAACTTTTTTTCTATTTAATTTTGTATCTGTATGAGATGGTGGTTGTTCACTAAACTTATTGTGGTCATCATTTCATGATGTATGTAATTCAAATCATTATGCTGTACACCTTAAACATATACTGTTTGTATGAGTATTGTGATTATTGTTGTTATTGTTTAGTTGCTCAGTCGTGTCCAACTCTGCCACCCCATGAACTGTAGCCCACCAGGCTTCCCTGTCCTTCACTATCTCCCCAAGTTTGCCCAAACTCGTGTCTATTGAGTCAGTGATGCCATCCAACCATGTCATCCTCTGTCGGCCCCTTCTCCTCTTGCCCTCAGTCTTTCCCAGCATCAGGGTCTTTTCCAATGAGCCAGCTCTTCACATCAGGTGGCCAAAGTATTGAACTTCAACATCAGTCCTTCCAGTGAATATTCAGGGTTGATTTCCTTTAGGATTGACTTCTTTGATCTCCTCGCTGTCCAAGGCTCTCAAGACTCTTCTCCAGCACCACAGTTTGAAAGCATCATTTTTCTGACATTCAGCCTTCTTTATGTCCAACTCACATTAATACATGACTATTGGAAAAACCATAGCTTTGACTACATGGACTTTGGTCAGTAAAGTGATGTCTCTGCTTTTTAATACACTGTCTAGGTTTGTCATAGCTTTTCTTCCGAGGAGCAAGCATCTTTTAATTTCATGGCTTCAGTCACTGTCCGCAGTGATTTTGGAGCCCAGGAAAATAAAATCTATTGGTGTTTCCACTTTCCCCCAATCTATTTGCTATGAAGTGATGGGACCAAATGCCATGACCTTAGTTTTTTGAATGTTGAGTTTTAAAACCAGTTTTTTCACTCTCCTTTTTCAACTTCATCAAGAGGCTCTTTAGTTCTTCTTTGCTTTCTGCCATAGGTGTGGTGTCATCTGCATATCTGAGGTTGTTGATATTTCACCAAGCAATCTTGATTCCAGCTTGTGAGTCATCCAGCCTGGCATTTTTCATAATATGCTCTGCATATAAGTTGAGTAAGCAGAGTAACAATATACAGCCTGGCAGTACTACTTTCCCAATTTTAACCAGTCCTTTGTTCCATGTCTGGATCTAACTGTTGCTGCTTGACCTGCATATAGGTTTCTCAGAAAACAGGTAAAGTGGTTTGGTAGTCTCATCTTTTTAAGAGTTTTCCACAGTTTGCTGTGATCCACACAGGCAAAGGCTTTAGCATAATCAATGAAGCAGAAGTAGATTTTTTTTTTTAATTCCCTTGCCTTTTGTATGATCCAGTGGATGTTGGCAATTTGATCTCTGGTTTCTCTGCCTTTTCTAAATCCAGCTTGAACATCTGGAAGTTCTCGGTTCACATACTGCTGAAGCCTAGCTTGAAGGATTTTAAGTATAATCTTGCTATCATGTGAAATGAGTGCAGTTGCATGGTAATTTGAATGTTCTTTGGTATTGCCTTTCTTTGAGAGTGCTGTATATCAATTATATCGCAATAAAACCTGGGGGGAATAAGGACCAAGGTACCCGCCAGATGAATTTTTGTGTCTTAGTTGAAAATTCTCTAGAGAATGATGACTTCTGAAATGAATACTAAGTCATAAGAAGATGGTTGAAGGAAACTATTGCCTAGATGCTAATGCCCTTTCCCTTGAGATGGGACCTATGGAACCCAGGGAGGTGAGAGAGAGGGAACAAAAGAACTCAGGGACCAATCAGGTGGCTTGTTTCAATCCTGCCTCTCAGCACATAGCCTCTAATTCAACTTAAATTGGGAAACAGAATCTCGCAAGCAGCACAGTTATGGAGACTGACGAAGTGACCCAGAGTGGGCTTCCTTTCTTTGAGTGGACTCCACGGGGGACTGGAGATTTGGTACCAGCAGCTGCCCCTTGCACCCATCCACCTCCTCAGTGAGTGCAGACGAATTTGGGTAAGTCTCTCCTGGTTCTTGAATCTCCCATATTGATTGAGATTCTGAGTTTTATTTGGTGGTGGAGCAAGTTACCTGCCCCCTCCTAGTAGGAAAGATGCTAGGGGGAGCCCAGGTGAAACATCTGGGGGATACTCACTCACGGTCTAGACACTGAGTGGGGCGCAGTTGAAAGACACCGAGGAATTCCCACCCAGTCAAAAGATGCTATGTGGGGGGCTGGCTGAAAGATGCCAGGAGAATTGCCCGCCCAGTGGAAAGGTACTGGGTAGGGGGCGTGATTGGGGAAAAATTGAGGAATACCCAGGACTTGGCTGAAAGATGCCAAGGTCGCTCCGTTGGAGGGGACTGAGTGGTCTTGGCTGAGTGGTTAAGCAAGAGGCTGATCTGACACTTTTCCTCAATTTGACTGCCTTTATAGAATTTATCAGGATAAAAGTGAAGAATATACATGAGAGCTTTGCTCTGAAGAAAAGGGACCAGACTCCTCCCAGCCGGTTTCAGTTTTCTCAGGTGACTGAGAAATTTATGGGAGTGGTGGAGGCCTAGTCCTCATACCCCATAGTGGGCCCATAGGGAAACCCACTCATTAATTAAAACACTTGCTCGTCCAGGGGTCGCACATAAGAACTGGCCATTCAGCGACCTGAGCAGCCCTGGTAGTCTTAGATTGCCAGAGGCAGAATCTGAGACACATAAGACAAGCTGAAATGACTCTGGGGTAACTCCTGAAAGAATTAGGCTCACAAGCAGCACATGGGCCCACTACACAAGTTCACTAGTGATCTCTCAACAGAAATAAAGGGGTGTCAGAAAGTCAGCCTCTGACTAACTCTCTAGCCAGGTTCATGTACACTACATATGGAGCTCATAGTTGCAAGTACCTAATTAATTGGAGAAATTCTACTAAAAGAGAGCTCAACCTAAAATGGCCAGAGTTGGGTTCTTTTGATATTCTAAAATTGATATTTTTACATGCACAATTAGAAAAGGCCGGCTGTGCTTTGACTGGTATCAAGAAGCTTCTAAAACAAGAAATGATGGAGTAACTTCTTCCCAGAAAATCAACAAATTATTGCTTGAAACTTTCAGAACTAAAAAGGCTGCTAGCACTGACTTTGCCAGCTTGCAGGTCTAATTGAACTGGGAAGTCAGGTTTGGAATTTATACCATTTGAGTTTTCATTTTGGGGCATCCCTTTACCATCTTTTTAGGGGCACTCTTGCCACTTGGCTTTTGATTTCTGGGCATCACTTTGCCTTTTGTTTCCTTTGGAGTGTGACTCCTGGCTGGTGAAGTTCTAGTTTGGTTTGGTTTGTTGGTTTGGTTTGAGTGCACAGACATCTGATACAAACTGTTTGAGCTAATATGTGAATTAAGGTTCCACACCTGACCTGGGAACCCTTTGGGAAAATACTTTTAAATGATTGGTTAATCTATAGCTATGATCCAATGACAAGAAAAATGGCCTGAAACTATTAGGTCTTTATTGACATAGGATAGGAAAATGAACTGAAGTTCCCTTATGTCTAGGACTTCCTCCTGTAATCAATAGCCTGGGGCTGATTAAACCAAGACCCCTACTTCCCCAGAGGGACAGTCCCTGCTGGGAGCAATCTGCCCTTGTCATCAGGGCCAAGTTGAGCACTATCTGATCTAAATTTAGACTATAAAACTATGGTCACAAAAAAGAATACAATTTTTGACAATATGGTCACAATATTCTTTAGACTCCAGAGGAAGCTTGAAGAAAAAAATATCTCTTTAAGAATTCTTGCCTGGAGGAAATAACTCCTTCTATACCTTTAGACCAGATCTCTCTGGATCTAGACCATGTCTAATTGCTGAAACCAAAAGGAACAAAAGGAGAACAAAGCCTGTTAAAATCTTACTCCAACCATTTTTTATGCATAACTAAGTTTGGAAAACAAAACTATAGGGTCTCTTGTGTCTGTTTGGATGTATGTATGTCTCAGTGTGTGTCTTTATTTCTTTTGATAATATTTCTGATTGGTGAGATCAGTTTGTAAATGGGCTCTAATCTGATTGGCCTTAAAAAAAAAGTAAAAAATCCGATTGTTTGGTTGTGGCCAATTACCTATGTTTAGTACTTCTGGGTTACCTTGGTGGATTTCAGTTCTCTAGGGATACCCACTAGGAAATTTATTTGAGATGAGTGTTCAGTCCTGTTCCAGCTTTATGATATTACCAAATGGGATTCTCTCACCTGGCCAACTAATAGTACCTGCTCTTCGGGTGCTGGCCATAGATTTAAGTTATCTCTTAGGGTCATTTAAACTCAATCAGAGTGATGAGCTAAGTCTCAATTAAAAAAATTAACCTCTCATCTATGAAAAGGTAAATTCCCACAATTATGGAGTGGATCTATATGGTTAATATCAGGCTATGGTCATTTAAAAGCTCCTCTATGTTGGGAAAGGTCAAATAATACTAAAACTGATCCACCTGGTACTCATGAGACAAGCCTGGGTGCTTTCTGAACTATGTCTATTATTACCCTTAGAGAGAGTGATTGGTATGGAACTCAGTGGAATTGTGGAACTAATTTATGGCCTTCACATCTACAGGGATGGATATGAAGTTGTAGCCTGGGATTCCCATGAATTTAAGGTCATACATGATAACGAATTAGAGGTAACCCTAACCAATCTACCATTGGTATGATCGCAATGGGTCAAAATGTGTATTCTACTGGTATGGCCATTTAGCAGCTTGTGTGTGTGTGTGTGCGTGTGCCTTCAATGGGGTTGGAGGTTGTAATTGACCATATCTAAGACTTAACAAATTTCATAAGCTTTAAATGATAGTAATTGGCCTGTTAGCCTATTTTTATTATTATTATTTTTTTCCATTTATTTTTATTTGTTGGAGGCTAATTACTTTACAATATTGTAGTGGTTTTTGTCATACATTGACATGAATCAGCCATGGATTTGCATGTGTTCCCCATCCCGATCCCCTCCTCCTGCCTCCCTCTCCATTCCATCCCTCTGGGTCTTCCCAGTGCACCAGCCCTGAGCACTTGTCTCATGCATCCAACCTGGGCTGGTGATCTGTTGCACCCTTGATAGTATACTTGTTTCGATGCTGTTCTCTCAGAACATCCCACCCTCGCCTTCTCCCACAGAGTCTAAAATTCTGTTCTGTACATCTGTGTTTCTTTTTCTGTTTTGCATACAGGGTTATCATTACCATCTTTTTAAATTCCATATATATGCGTTAGTATACTGTATTGGTCTTTATCTTTATGATTTGCTTCACTCTGTATAATGGGCTCCAGTTTTATCCATCTCATTAGAACTGATTCAAATGAATTCTTTTTAATGCTTTAGCTCTACACCTAAAGCAACTAGAGAAGGAAGAAGTGAAGAACCCCAGGATTAATAGAAGGAAAGAAATCTTAAAAATTAGGGCAGAAATAAATGCAAAAGAAACAAGAGACCATAGCAAAAATTAGCAAAACTAAAAGCTGGTTTTTTGAAAAGATAAACAAAATTGACAAACTGTTAGCAAGATTCATTAAGAAACAAAGGGAGAAGAACCAAATCAACAAAATTAGAAATGAAAACGGAGAGATCACAACAACAGACAACACTGAAATACAAAGGATCATAACAGATTACTACCAGCAGCTCTATGCCAATAAAATGGACAACTTGGAAGAAATGGACAAATTCCTAGAAAAGGATAACTTTCCAAAACTGAACCAGGAAGAAATAGAAGATCTTAACAGACCCATCACAAGCAAGGAAATCAAAACTGTAGTCAGAAATCTTCCAGCAAACAAAAGCCCAGGACCAGAGGGCTTCACAGCTGAATTCTACCAAAAATTTAGAGAAGAGCTCACACCTATCTTACTCCAACTCTTCCAGAAAATTGCAGAAGAAGGTAAACTTCCAAACTCATTCTATGAGGCCAACATAACCCTAATTCCAAAACCAGACAAAGATGCCACAAAAAAAGAAAACTACAGGCCAATATTACTGATGAACATAGATGCAAAAATCTTTATTAGCCTATTGAATTCTGAAATCTCTATGATGAGAAAGGCACTGATACACAACTGCAAGGCCCTTGACACCTTACAGGATCTCAGGGAGATATCTGTGCTATAATTCAATCTGAATGCCAGATTTTCATACCTGGTAAATCTTTTAATGTAACACATTTGAACCACATGAAAAATCAGATTTCTGCTTTAAGTGACCCATTCCCTAGTCTTGACGATCTTTAAAAAAAAAAAAAAACTGGTGTAGGAGGCTAATGGTTTAAATATTTACTTTTAATTCCACTATACCATTTGTATTTTCTTTCACAAGATTCTTTTTTTTTTTCACAAGATTCTTATTGTATTACCAAGTGTGTGACTGAGCCTCCAATGAAAATGATGACTAGACTTGAAGCAGTTGATCAAATGTATAGCTCGATATATGATGAATGATTGTAATACTGTAACTCTAGGTATGAAAAGTGGAGAAGGCAATGGCATCCCATTCCAGTACTCTTGCCTGGAAAATGCCATGGATGGAGGAGCCTGGTACGCTGCGGTCCATGGGGTCGCTAAGAATTAGACAGGACTGAGCGACTTCACTTTCCCCTTTCACTTTCATGCATTGGAAAAGGAAATGGCAACCCACTCCAGTGTTCTTGTCTGGAGAGTCCCAGGGATGGGGGAGCCTGGTGGGCTGCCATCTATGGGGTCGCACAGAGTCGGACACGACTGAAGCGACTTAGCAGCAGCAGCAGCAGCAGCAGCAGGTATGAAAAGATGCAACGAGAGGGAATACTTTCCTGGACCATAACTAGAAGACAGGTGTCCAGAGATCTTTGACTATTAAGACCTAGTCCAGTAAAAGCACATTGAGTGTCTTATCAACAAAAACCTTCTCCAGAACTGGGAATGAGCCTTCCCAGCAATGCAGGACAGCGTGGTCATGAAATACCCCCCAAAGTATGGTCGGATTTATGACCACAAGGGGGCCGTGTCAACTACAAACTGGCACTTTCCAAGAGCATTTTGCCAACGGCTGAACAACAAAGGCATTTGCCATCTGCCTCTAAGGAGGTTGAACCCCATGCTGCTATAGCTGTTGACCTTCAACAACCCCTGGGGGAGTGCAGGGTGGAGTGAGCCACTCTGTGCTTCAGGGAATCTGATCGGAAAGGTCTTTAAATAGTTGGATGTTTTTAGGAACAGATTTTATGATCTCAATCCTTGCATCTCCTCATATCTAGAGAAGCACTAAATCCATTCATGGTGATATCAGATCCTCATGACTAACAAAAATCCTTTTGCAAAATGAGTGCTTCATGGTATTGAACTCTCCCTTCACCAAAATCTTATATAATGACTTTCCCCCACTGCCGCTTTGGAACAGTCTCTCAGAGCTGTCTGAGATGCTGCCTCCTGGGCTTCAGTCCTCATGCTGCCCCAAATAAAACTTAACTCACAACTCTCAAGTTGTACGTCTTGTTTTAGTCAACAGTTCATTAACAGGTAGGACAGTGAGGCATTTAATTCATTTTAATTCATTCTCACTTACTCACCATTTGGGCAAGAGCATTCTCTACTGGATCCCCAGAAGTGTTCTCATATTCTATAACCAGGCTTGTGTGGGCCCTTATCTTTCATCTTCCAGAAAATCCCTGTCTCTGTCAGCCTCCCACCCTTGTCTCCAAAGCTGTCAAGCACTGTGCAGGATCTGAGATTTTATCCTACTTACAAATGAACAAGTTAACCTGCTGTATATACGTTTCATGGATGCTGAAAGAAGACACAAGGCTATAGAATCAGACAAAGCACTTTATTACTCACTGAAAAAGTAGAAGCAGAGTGTTCCTGTGATGCTTGTGCCAGCCTCATGCACCCAAGTCCCATGGGGGGATGCCAAGGGTCCATCATGGGTGCCTGCACACACAGTGGACTGTGTTCCAAGAGGAAATGCTGAGTTTGGCAGATTCACTGCTTTCTTTCTTAAACGTTTTATTCATTCATTTGGCTGAGTCAGTTCTTAGTTGTGGCATGTGGGATCTTCATTACACCATGTGGAATGTTTTGTTGTGGCACATGGACACTCTAGTAGTGGTGCACAGGCTCCGGAGTTACGGGGCACAGGCTCAGTGGCTCCATGGAATGTGGGATCCTGGTTCCCTGACCAGGGATTGAAACCATTTCCCCTGCAGTGGAAGTCTGATTCTTAACCACTGAACCACCAGGGAATTCCCTTGTTTCTTTCACAATAAGCAGGAGCAAGCCTGTTCCTTATTGGAGTGAGTCAGCACATCCTTCATGGTGAGAGATGGCCAGGGGAAAGCATGGTTAGGGCCTCACCCAGCAAAGAACGTGTAGGGACATACACGGCCCACGGTGAATTGTCTCTCACAACAGATACAGGCCAAGAGAAAATATTGCAAATCACATTTCTGGCAAAGCACTCACTCAAAATATTATAAAGAGCTCTCAATACAACAGTAGAACAATGCAATTTACATGTGAGCAAAAGACTCAAACAGATACTTCACAAAGAGGAATATACGATGGAGAATAAGCACATGAAAAGATGTTCAACATCTTTCCTTTAGAGGTTCAACAATTCCCATGCCAAGTCAGCCCTGTATGAGATACCTCTATGAAAAAGATGGTCATTTCCTCATTGTAGCCTGACATAGCAGAGAGCAGCGAGGGAAAGCCAGCTCTCTCCTATCTCTTCTTATAAGGGCACTAATCCCATCAAAAGGGCTCTCCTCTCATGACTTATTTACCCTCCAAAGCCCCACCTGTTAATACCAGACAGTGGGGATTAGGGTTTCAGTATGTACATTTTGGGGAGACACACACAGAGGAAAGTCCACAGCAGCACCTCTCATATTGGCTGAAATTAAAAATATGGACACTACCAAATGCTGGTGAGAACAACCAGAACTCTCACATATTGCTGGGGGAATGCAAAATGATACAGCCACTCAGGAAAACAGTTTGGTGGTTTCTTATAGTGTTAACCATACACTTACCACATGGCTTCCCAGCTGGCGCTAGTGGTAAAGAACCACTAGCAATGCTAGCAATGTCTCAGTGCAGGAGACATAAGAGACCCAAGTTCAATCCCTGGGTTGGAAGATTCCCTGGAGAAGGAAATGGCAACCCACTCCAGTATACTTGCCTGAAGAATCCCATGGACAGAGGAGCCTGGCAGTCTACTGTCCATAGGGTTGCAAATAGTTGGACATGACTGAAGCAGCTTAGCATGCATGCACCACATGACCCATCAATCCCACCTCTAGGTATTTACCCAAGTGAACTGAAAATGTGTGTTCCCACCAAAACTTGTAAACACATATAGCAGCTCAATTCATCATTGCCAGAAACCAAAAACAACTCAAATATCATTCAACCAGTGAAAGGATAAGCAAACACTGGCACTTTCATACACTGAGATGCAGCAATAAAAAGGAATGAATTCTTGATATAGTGAACAAGTTGCATGAACTGCAAAGGTGTGCTGAGTGAAAGAAGCTAGTCACTACAGTTGCATACTATATGATTCCACTTATATGACTTTCTTGAAAAGACAGAACTAGAGTTATGGAGAGATCAGTGGGCACCAGAGTATATTGCTGGGGGGAGGGGATCAATATAAAGTGATTGTAGAAGGGAGTTCTTTGGGGAGTGATACAGCTACTGTATAAAAAGACTATTAAAACCCATAGAACTGTATGCCCTCCTCCCTCGCTAAAGTCCCTGCTTTTACTAGCTTCACTTGCTGCTAAGTTTTAGACATATAACTTAGGTTCTGCCAATCTGATGCTAGTGATTTCTAAGTTTTCCCTCACCTATCCACCAGAGTTGGTCCAAGAAGCCCAACCTAGAGTCTGTTCCACTATCTTTCCCACAGATTATAACCTAATATATCTCTAATACGTATTTGCTAATTTAAACTAGTTGAGTTGACTCTGTTGTGTAAAAGCAAGAATGATTATTAACATATTTATGTATGACTGATTGTACTGTGCAATTCCAGCCCATGGTCTGCTTCTTGAACATACCATTTAACCATGATAATCAGTGATTAAACATGGGAAGCCAGCCTTCTCAGAGAGGATCATTTGGACGTCCTTTTAAAATGGCTAAAGGAGGAGCTGTGAATGCTTGCATGCCAAGTACTCCATAACAATTCCTTAGCACCTGGAATGGTGAAATATTGATTCTAGGTAGATTGGTCAGTTGACTGCAAAGAAGGTTCCAACAATTCCTTCCATTGCTAGATGTGCAGCCCTTGGCACTGGGACTATGCCAGTCGTTCCATCAAGAAGTAGAGTCTGTTTCTCTAGGCTCTTGAATCTGAGCTGATCTGTGACTTGGCCTTGACCTACAGAATGTGGTGCTGGTGGTGGTGTGGATACTGCAGGAGTTCTGAGCCTAGTCAGGGAGGCTCTTGGAACCTTGAAACCTCCATATCTGGAAGCCTGGAAGCTTAAATCTCCTGGAGAACTCTGAAATATATAGACTCCTGAGCCACTCTGCAAGCAGAGCTCCTGAGCATTAGTGCAGGAAGCTATGTCTACCCCACCCACAACTCCATCCCCACCCCAAAAGCTAGCCTGGAAAATACTGACATGTTATCTGCATGTGACACAAAAGACCGATAGCTCTTGACCCTGTCCTCTCCAAGGCTGGCAGGGGGACAGTAACTGGGAGTTTTCCAGGAGGGCAGAGCAAAGTTCCTGAGTGCTATATGGGCATATATTAATGTACACCATCCACAAGCTGTCCTCAGGACAGCAGGGCACAGAGGAAGGAGCATCTGGGCTCTCTCCAATACACATTTTGCAGGCTGTCCACTGTTTTCTAAATTCTTGCTCCCTGTCAAAGTTGTCTTGCCGGTTCACTCTCAGCAGAACAGAACTTTGTTTTGTGTGCATGAGTAGACAGAACTGAGAGGAAAGAGAGAGTCCACCCTGCGGGTGGCTCAGGCCCTGCTCTCCCATCCCACATGAGGCAGTTCCATGCATCTTGGCCTATGAGATCCCCTCTGCTCCATCGTGTGGGCTTGTGATTGGCGTCACATACCACTGAAGCCTTGTGGTCTGCTGATAAAGGTGCTCTCCTCGACCAAACTCTAGCTAGTCTCCTCTGAGCCCTCTTCTCACTTAAGCCTCGAACTTGGTCAATAAAGATGTGAACAAATACTAAAATAGTTTGTAACAGCTCAGGGTCTCCTCCCAAGGATGACCTGAGTCCCCTTCAACATGCCTGTGTTAGAAAAGTCAAGGCTGCCAAAATAATTTACTGTTTCTTCCAGGCAACAGGAGAACATAGGGTCCCTTTCTCCCAGGTTCTGTGGAAGGGGAGGACCTAAATATTGACAGGCACTAGTTAATAAACCCAGATGTGTTTCACACTGACTCCCCTCAAAGAACTTTCCACTTTTTGTAATTTTTCACTTCCCTGACTCTACTGAACCTTCACTTACACCCTTCCTTGTTCCTTCATTTTCCCTTTAAAAACAACCAGTCACTTCTTGTACAAATCAAAGTTGACGCTGGAATATTCTCTGTGTTGCAATATTATGTTACTGATTAAAATCTGTCCTGACCACTTTAGTGTCTGGCTTTGTTTATCTTTGATACTACCACCAACGGCAACATGTATCCAAATCTTCTAGATGCTACTGTGTTATTCAGATGGCAAGTCCCAAAGGAAAAATTGTGAGGAAAAATGACTGCACTTGCTGCATGAGTGGGATGAAATTTTAGCCTTGTTTTGCTTCTCACCCAATACAATTATTTCTTTTCATGTCACCTTGAAGTTGTTTTGCAGCAATTAAAAAAAACAAAACAAAACAAATATAGATGTGAAAAAGCACGCTGTCCACCAATACTTTTACAGACCAAATGCCAGTCTAAGAAGACAGAACTGATCCTAAATATGATGAATTGCTGAAGAGACTAGAAGGTTAAGTTAACCCACCGGAACTCACCTTGTGTCCTGGCTACTCAGGAATTCAGGAAAATAGCAGTGACAAGAAAGGTAGTACGGGAAGAATTTTGGAGGCCACAGGCTTCCTCATATCACGTTTTCTCAAATAAGACTGCGCACTGTCATTACAGATTTTCACTCTTGAAGCCTCGACTCTGTGACTCCGCTTAAGGATGGTGGAAGTGTCCAGGGCTTCTGCTCAGGTACACGGGCTGATTGATTCTGCGTGGTCCTTATCACAAGCAGTGGTTTATCTTGGTGTACCCCCACGGCGCACGCGCCCCCACGGCGGCTAACCTTGCAGTGGAGCGGAGAGAACGTCCCTTAACAGGGTCTGCTGCATTAGTATCTGCTTTCCTGGTGAAATAGGGAACAGGCAGGCCACCTCTTAGTGCAAGGCCAGGTGAGCATTTCAGTTGCCAGCCCAGACAGAATGGCGGGGCTTTGAATTTGTCCTTTTCAAAATGTAGGATATGGGGTGATTAGGGGAGCAAGGAGAGGGAGGGGGGTTTTTTGTTTGTTTTTTTTCATGCAGATGGCCTTTTCTTCCTCAGGGGGATAGACAGAGCTTATGAGACAGATTACCTTATTGGTAATTCCAGACATGTTGATTAAGATTACGTTTCTGGGAAAATTGAAACAAAAGTTGGATCATGTATTAAATCTAGTTTTAGGTTCACGACTTTTTGGGCTTCCCTGATAGCTCGATTGGTAAAGAACCTGCCTGCCATGCAGGAGACACAAGAGATGTGGGTTCAATACCTGGGTTGGGAAGATCCCCTGGAGTAGGTAATGGCAACCCACTCCAGTACTGTTGCCTGGGAAATCCCACGGACAGAGAAGTCTGGCTGGCTACCATGCATGGGGTAGCTAAGAGTCAGCCACGACTGAGCAGCTGAGCACAGCTCATCTCCTTAGAACCGGAGACTGGGGAGAGTGGCATGGTATCTGTCTTACCCCCTTCTGGGTTCTTGTGTGTACCAGGTATGACAGTGAATCAGTGCTCAGTAAATGTGTCTTTTACACTTGATTGACAAGGCACAGTTTAAAACACCTGTGAAGAAATATGTTGCCCGTCAAATTGGCAAAGACTTCAAAAGACAGGACCAGTGTTGCCAATGACAAGATCACAGCAGCATTCTCTCACACTTCCAGAGAGAGAAGAGTTGTCTTTCTGGAAAGCAACTTGGCAATAGGTGTCCAAACCTAAAAGGATTGGTTGGCTTGCCTTTGAGCCAGCAATTCCTATTCTGGTCATTGATCCCCTAAGCTAAAGGGCTTATCAGTGGTATTGAAGGGAGAGCAGAGCTTCCCACACCAAAATATGCCTATTTGGCATATTGATCATTAGGGGCTGGTTATTTCTGAGATGCTACAGACAGAGGAGAAGCTGTGAAAAGCAATCAGAAGTTACTCTTTGATAAGATACCTTTACACTTCTAAGGGAAATCTCCATTTGTAAGGGTGTCTCCTGCTCTCAGAAAGGGGGGGTGGGGAATGGATGACTTTATCTCCTGAAACTCTGTATCAGTGGAGAAAGGCTTAAGTTTGCATCGCAAGTTTACCCTCATTTACTATTTCTTTCCTGGTTCCCTCCCCTAACCGCCCCCCACGCCCAACACCTGCTTTTGTCTTTAGCTGGAGATGGTACTTAATGTGATAGTTTGGGCCATTTGGGCGAGTTACTCAGGTTTCCTAGGTCTCTCCTGTGTATTCAGGAGGTATCTATGTTTTTAAACTTGTTTTTCTCCTGTGTATTTGTCTTTTATTATGGAGGGGAGGGGGGAGTATCAGTCAAGAATCTAGAAGGGCAGAGGGAACTTTCTTTTTCCTCTCTACTGTATGCATCGAAATTGAACCTCTGTGAAGTATACTGTCCATGTGTTTTGCAATAATTAAATATTAGAAAGTAACACCATAGAAGAATAAATAACACCTTGGAGAGATCTTTACAAGATTTTATTTCAACATAGAAACAATATAGTATGTGGATAAATGTTACATTTACACTTTATTTATGTTTAAGTAGATGGGAAAAATAATGTAAGCAAAATGCCATGAAGCTCTGAATGGTTATCTCACATACAGGGTATCAGATGATTTTTATTTTCTACTATTGGTCTATCTATATTTTCCAAATGTCCCCCACTTTTATAATGAAGCAATTAGAATTAAATAGAGCATCGTTGCCCCCTGGTGGTTTCTTCAGTAATGGTCCTTAGTCTGAGGAAGGAATATTGTATCCACTCAGACAGAAGAGCAGATACCACTGCAGGCTTTATTCCCAAGGCAGAACTTTCAAAATTCCCAAATCTTTTGCTAGGACAAGTGGTTGTGTCCTAGAGGAGCAGTGCTGTGAAACTCACAACAGAGTTTCATATTGTCCATATTGTTCATGTTGTGGGGACTAGATGCTCTCAGCTGCCATGAGACAGACACAGCAGGAGCAGGGAGAGAGAAATAGGTTCTGGGATCAGCGGGGCACTGGAAGCAGGGCCTTTGCCATCAGAAGGCTAAAGAGGGCAGGCCATTGGAGTTGGGGTGGCGGCCTTGGGGTTGGAGGGGTGGGGACCCATGAAAGTGGGAGTCCAGGGCAG
The DNA here is from genome assembly GCF_019320065.1 of Cervus canadensis. Taxonomy (NCBI): domain Eukaryota; kingdom Metazoa; phylum Chordata; class Mammalia; order Artiodactyla; family Cervidae; genus Cervus; species Cervus canadensis. Next base: position 114,340,252 of record NC_057419.1, read on the forward strand.
AATGGATTTGGTGACTGTCTGTGGGGGATCAAAAAGAGGGTGGGCACAAAGAGCACTCAGGGTGAGTGAGGGGTGGCAGTGTGGCCTGCAGGGGGACCAAAGGGAGCAGAATACGGGCAAGGTTAAGAGATCTGGGCTGGGCCTGTGACCCCTGAATCTAGCCAGACAGCCTCTTCTGGCCCACGACCTTCCTTGTCATGATGTCAGGGCACCCTCCCTGCCTTTCTTAGGGGTTCCGCTTTTACTAGGATCCCCAGAGGGAGGGGAAAAATTCCAAAAACAATGGTTTTCAAACTTTCTGTGAGTCATGATTTCAGGGATCCCTTTCAACCCAACTCCTACTACACAGTTTCATGTGAAGGGCCTGGAACACCCCATAGCATTGATATACCGTTCCATAAACTGCTTCTGTTATTTGCTGTTTTGCCATGACTGGAACCATGAGGAGTTTTTATTTTGTTTTGCTGAATGTGATTCTGACTGACCCTTTCTCTCCAACCTCCGGGCCCATGGGTGTGTGTCTATTTTTGTTTTTAGGCTCATTGCTGCTCATATCTGCCTGTTGGAGAACTTCTGTGGTCACTGCAGCTCACCTGATGGAAGGCTTTTGTCACCGAAGTAGGGAGGGCATCTGGTTTGGCACCTCCAGGAAGCCACCCTGATTGCAGGATTTCCAGCCTTCTCCTACATGTAAATCACCAATAAACATAACATGACAATTAAGAAGGAAAAAACACTCTTGAGTGAGAGATAGCAGAAACAAATGGCAAAACCAAATCTCCAAAGCCCTCAGATATTGGAAATGTCTGCTTTAGTTTGAATAAGAAATGTATTCTTCCACTCATTTTGTAGACCTAGAAGGTAAAATTGATCTCTTCGGTATATATTTTTTGACTTAGTTTTTAAAAAACACTGATTTATTTCTTTGCCTGCACTGTGTCTTAGTTATAGCACAGAGGATCTTTGACCTTTTTAGCAGCATGTGGGTCTTTGTTATGGCATGTGGGATCTAGTTCCCTCCCCAGGAACCGAACCTGAGACCCTGCATTGTGAGCTTGGAGTCTTGGCCCCTGGAGCACCTGGGACGTCCTTCTTTGGTATATTTAAAGAAATTAGAAGAACTGGAAACACAAACAAGGAATAGAGGGCTACCCCAAAAGACCAGGTTTCTTCTTCCTCTCCTCTCGCTGACCAATTCAGTCCAAAAGCTATTAGCGGGGGCCAAGCAATGTAGGTGTTTGTGTTGGAGGAGCTTTTGTGATCCTATATTATGTGGGGTCAGCTGAGGGCAGGGTGAGAAGAGCATCCACGTGGGGGATAGTGTCAGGGGCCTGATGTGGGCTGTTAAGGGTCCAGGTGAGTCCAGGAGAGCAATTCCAGGGGCAGGGGGTGCTTAGTAGCAGTTGGCCCAGCTTTTTAGAACCTGAGAGGAGGTGGAGGATATTCATACAGGGAGGTCTGGCACGATGTTTCAGGATCTGATGACAGTAAGGAGGACAGCTACATGGGATGGCAAGTAACTTGTAGGTTTATTTGTGTCCTACAAAAATTCTGATGTCAAAGTCTGCTATAGACTTAGGGATTGTGTCTCCCCAAAGTTCATATGTGCAATCCTAACCCCACAGTGTCGTGGTCTGTGGAAGTAGGGTCTTTGGGAGGTGATTAGGTCATGAGGATGGAGTCTTCATCAATGAGATGAGTGCCCTTAATTCTAAAAGAGACCCCAGAGAGCTCCCTTCCCCCCTACTGCCATGTGAGAAAGATGGCCATCTATGAACTAGAAAGGGGGTCCTCATAAGACATTGAATCTGCCCCTGCCTTGATCCTGGACTTCCCAGCTTCCAAAACGGAGAAATCAACTTCTGCTGTTTATAAGCAACCCAGTCTATGGAATCCTGTTATAGCAGCTGGACTGGACGGAACTGATAAAATTCTAATTCCTGGTACCTCAGAATGTGAACATAGTTGGAGATAAAGTCTTCACAGAGGTAATCAATTTAGGATGAGATGATGAAGAGTGGGCCCTAATCCAGTGTGACTGGTGTCTTAATGAAAATGGTAAATTTGGACATATAGAGATACATACAGAGGGAGAAGATGGCCAAGGAGAGAGCCAAGGAACACATTCTCCCTCCTAACTTGTCGAAGGAACCAGCGTTGCCAATACCTTGATTTGGGGCTTTGAGTCTCCAGAACTGTGCGATAGCAAATTTCTGTTGTTGAAATCACCCAGTTTATGGTACTTGGTTAAAGTCGCCCTAGTCAACAAGTGCAGTAACCCAGCTCAGGGGTTTGGAGCCTGAGCTCCATAAAAGAGAGTCAACACAGTTGAGGGTGAGGGTGAGCAGGGTAGTGGTGAGGATGATCTGGTGTGGGTGTTGGAGCCTAAACTGGGTAAGAAGGATGTCTAGGCAGGACCCAGCCAGTCCAAGTTGAGCTGATAAGAAACCAAGCAATGTGGTAATCATTATAATGTATTTCAAAACATCACATTGCACAGCTTAAAATACACAATTCTTATATGTCAATGAGATCTCAAAAACTGCTTAAATATCATATGAATGAGGATGGTGCAATATGCTATAGAACTATACGAAAGGGAAACCTATCTGTACCTGAAAAATCTGTACTGGGATTGGCAAAACATATCCTGGTTCCTGCCTCATTTTCCTAGATTCAAAGGAGACATGGGCCTTTACGTGCTCTACAGATACACCTGTCACTAACTCTGGAATATGTTTGGAAAAAGATAGTAACCAAGCATAGTGAAGATTGCTTTCTGTAGCAAATGGTGGGGGGTTGGATCTTGGCAAAAAATGTGAGAGTCTAAAAGACATGAAGACAGTCTGTGTGGGAGCAGCTCTGGCCAGAGTGTCTGAGCTTGGGTGAAGTGAGATGGGCATCCACAGGGAAGGGTGAAATCAGCCTGGACTGTCAGAGCGTACATGGGGTGAGCTGAGGGTGGCAAAGGCAGCACTTAAAATCTTTTTAAAATGTGTTGGAACCTCACACTGAGAACTATAAACAGTACTGAAATGGAGGAAATGTAGTCATGTATTTTTTATTTATATAGTCTTTAATACATATTTTTATTTATTTATTTGACTGTGCCAGGCCTTAGTTGTAGCTCGTGGCCTTTTCCATCTTTTTGCAGCAGGTGGGATGTTTAGTTGTGGCATGTAGGAACTAATTCCCTAACCAGGTATTGAACCTGAGCCCCTTGCATTGGGAGCGTGGAGTCTTAACCACTGGACCATCAGGAAAGTCCCATTATATAGTTTTGATGTTTGACATCTGGGGCCTTGGTGAAGGGGGAGTTCTATACCAGGAAGCATTCATTTTACAAAAGGATTTTTGTTAGTCATGAGGATCTCATATCACCATGAATGGATTTAGTGCTTCTCTAGATATGAGGAGATGCAAGGATTGAGATCATAAAATCTGCTCCAAAAAGCATTCAACTATTTAAAGACCTTTCCCATCAGATTCCCTGAAGCACAGAGTGCCTCACTCCACTCTGCACTCCCTCAGGGGTTGTTGATGGTCAACAGCTATAACAGCATGGGGTTCAACCTCCTTAGAGGCAGATGGCAAATGCCTTTGTTGTTCAGCCGTTGGCAAAATGCTCTTGGAAAGTGCCAGTTTGTAGTTGACACGGCCCCCTTGTGGTCATAAATCCGACCATACTTTGGGGGGTATTTCATGACCACGTTGTCCCGCGTTGCTGGGAAGGCTCGTTCCCAGTTCTGGAGAAGGTTTTTGTTGATAAGACACTCAATGTGCTATTACTGGACTAGGTCTTAATAGTCAAAGATCTCTGGACACCTGTCTTCTAGTTATGGTCCAGGAAAGTATTCCCTCTCGTTGCATCTTTTCAAACCTGCTGCCGCTAAGTCGCTTCAGTCATATCTGACTCTGTGCGACCCCATAGATGGCAGCCCACCAGGCTCCCCCATCCCTGGGATTCTCCAGGCAAGAACACTGGAGTGGGTTGCCATTTCCTTTTCCAATGCATGAAAGTGAAAAGGGAAAGTGAAGTCGCTCAGTCCTGTCTAACTCTTAGCGACCCCATGGACCGCAGCGTACCAGGCTCCTCCATCCATGGGATTTTCCAGGCAAGAGTACTGGAGTGGGGTGCCATTGCCTTCTCCACTTTTCATACCTAGAGTTACAGTATTACAATCATTCATCATATATCGAGCTATACATTTGATCAACTGCTTCAAGTCATCATTTTCATTGGAGGCTCAGTCACACACTTGGTAATACAATAAGAATCTTGTGAAAGAAAATACAAATGGTATAGTGGAATTAAAAGTAAATATTTAAACCATTAGCCTCCTACACCAGTTTTTTTTTTTTTAAAGAGCGTCAAGACTAGGGAATGGGTCACTTAAAGCAGAAATCTGATTTTTCATGTGGTTCAAATGTGTTACATTAAAGGATTTACCAGGTATGAAAATCTGGCATTCAGATTGAATTATAGCACAGATATCTCCCTGAGATCTGTAAGGTGTCAAGAGCCTTGCAGGTGTGTAGCAATGCCTTTCTCATCATGGAGATTTCAGAATTGAATAGGCTAATAAGGATTTTTGCATCTATGTTCATCAGTGATATTGGCCTGTAGTTTTCTTTTTTTGTGGCATCTTTGTCTGGTTTTGGAATTAGGGTGATGCTGGCCTCATAGGGTGAGTTTGGAAGTTTACCTTCTTCTGCAATTTTCTGGAAGAGTTTGAGTATGATAGGTGTGAGCTCTTCTCTAAATTTTTTGTAGAATTCAGCTGTGAAGCCATCTGGTCCTGAGCTGTTGTTTGCTGGATCTTTTCTGATTACAGTTTTGATTTCCGTGCTTGTGAAGGGTGTGTTAAGATCTTCTATTTTTTCCTGGTTCAGTTTTGGAAAGTTATCCTTTTCTAAGAATTTGTCCATTTATTCCAAGTTGTCCATTCTTTTTGCATATAGCTGCTGGTAGTAGTCTCTTATGAGTCTTTGAATTTCTGTGTTGTCTGTTGAGATCTCTCCATTTTCACTTCTAATTTTGTGGATTTGATTCCTCTCCCTTTGTTTCTTGATTAATCTGGCTAATGATTTGTCGATTTTATTTATGCTTTCAAAAAACCAGCTTTTAACTTTGTTGATTTTTGCTATGGTCTCTTTTGTTTCCTTTGCATTTATTTCTGCCCTAATTTTTAAGATTTCTTTCCTTCTGCTAGCCCTGGGGATCTTCATTTCTTCCTTCTCTAGTTGCTTTAGGTGTAGAGTTAGATTATTTATTTCATTTTTTTCTTGTTTCTTGACATAAGCCTGTATTGCTATGAACCTTCCCCTTAGCACTGCTTTTACAGTGTCCCGTAGGTTTTGGGTTGTTGGGTTTTCATTTTCATTCATTTCTATCCATATTTTGGTTTCTTTTTTGATTTCTTCTATGATTTGTTGGTTATTCAGAAGTGTGTTACTTAGCCTCCATATGTTGGAATTTTTAAGAGTTTTTCTCCTGTAATTGAGAACTAATCTTACTGCACGGTGGTCAGAAAAGATGACTGGAATGATTTCAATTTTTTTGAATTTACCAATTGCTACCTCTTCTTAATATCTTCTGCTTCTGTTAGGTCCTTATCATTTCTGTCCTTTATGAGCCCATATTTGCATGAAATGGTCCTTGGTTTCTCTCATTTTCTTGAAGAGATCTCTAGTCTTTCCCATTCTATTGTATTCCTCTATTTCTTTGCATTGATGGCTGAGGAAGGCTTTCTCATCTCTCCTTGCTCTTGTTTGGCACTCTGCATTTAAATGGGTATAGCTTCCCTTTTCTCTTTGCTTTTTGATTCTCTTCTTTTCACAGCTATTTGTAAGGCCTCCTCAGACAGCCATTTTGCTTTTTTGCATTTCTTTTTCTTGGGGATGGTCTTGATTCCTGTCTCCTGTACAATGTCAAGAACCTCCATCCATAGTTCCTCAGGCACTCTGTCTATCAGATCTAGTCTCTTAAATCTACTATTCACTTCCTCTCTATAGTCATAAGGGATTTGATTTAGGTCATACCTGAATGGTCTAGTGGTTTTCCCTACTTTCTTCAGTTTCTGTCTGAATTTGGCAACAAGGAGTTCATGATGTGAGCCACAGTCAGCTCCCGGTCTTGTTTTTGCTGACTGTAGAGAGCTTCTCCATCTCTGGCTGCAAAGAATATAATCCATCTGATTTTGGTGTTGACCATCTGGTGATGTCCATGAGTAGAGTCTCCTCTTGTGTTGTTGGCAGAGGGTGTTTGCTATGAATAGTGCGTTCTCTTGGCAGAACTCTATTAGCTTTCGCCCTGCTTCAGTCTGTACTCCAAGGTCAAATTTGCCTGTTACTCCAGGTGTTTCTTGACTTCCTACTTTTGCATTCCAGTCTCCTATAATGAAAAGGACATCTTTTGGGGGTGTTTGTTGTAGAAGATCTTGTAGATAGCCTCACAGAGGTGTGTTTTCAGAGTGTTCATAGTGCCTCCAATGAAAGATATTGCCAAAGAACAAAGTAACACCGTGATGATCAACCCTTTGGGTGGGGGAGGGGAGGTTGTCCTTTCCATTCAAACTGGAACCAAACCAAGATCCAATATTTGGAACCTGCTCAGAAGGCTAGTCCCTATCACGCTACCACTTCTAACTCAGATGGTGCCAAGCCATGCTTTTTTTTTTTTTTACCATCATTTCAACACAAATAACCAATATCAGATCTGTAGCAGGAGTAGAAATGGAAACGAGTGTTCTCTGAGCCAAACTGAGGAGTGTAGCCGAGGGAAAAACTTATCAGGAATTCTCAGAAGCTGTGCTGGAGAAGCATGGTTTTCATCACAGTTTTGTATCTTTTCAGAACAAAGAACCATCAGGCAGAAACATGCAGGGGTACATTCTTTCAAGATTTCAAAAGGGATAGATTAGCACGTACAGAGTGAATCAGCAGGACCTTGATATCTGGGAAGGAAAACTTATCTTTAAAGGAATACTAGCACAAGCATCATAGGAGAGGGTAGCATTTATCCCTACCTTCAAAGTGGACATTCTATACTTCTGGATAATGAATTCTTTTCTGAATGGCTAAAGCAGATGT